>NC_053155.1:62511086-62516086 GCF_016835505.1 Polypterus senegalus
CGGAGCATCCTGCCGGCTACGCCACTGTAAACGCTGGCCCCGGCACAGACAGACGGACATCATTTTTGCACCCACACACCGTTTATTTATATACACTATATACAAGGTCTTTGCTCACGTGCACCCCCAGTGCCTTCTCGCACCGAATTCCCCAAAAGTCCAGGCCCACAGTCCTCTGTGCCTTCCTGGCCGCCTCCTGTCCTCGCTCTCCAGCTCAGTCTGCTTCCTCCCGACTTCCACCAATGACTGGAGGGAGGCGGCCCCTTAAATAAGGCTCCCGGATGAGCCCCAGGTGTTCCGTCCCTAGCCACGCCCAAGCGTGGCGGAAGTGTCGGCTGTCTTCCCGGCAGCTCTCCGGGTGCCACACAAAGTCTTCCCCCCGGCACTTCCTGGTGTGGCGGAAGTGCCGGGCTCCCGGGATAATTAGGCACCGGGGCGCCGCCTGGCGGTGGCCACGGGTCCCTACAGGGCTGGGCTTCAAAGCCCTGTACCCGAGGCCCCTGCCTAACCAGGACGGACGCCCCCACTCTGTCTGGAGGAGGCACTCGCCCTCCTCCGGTCCTCCAAGCGCCCCGCCGGGCTCCAGCCCCACCGCAACCGCACGGGATAAACCGGCATCGGGGCGCCGCCTGGCGGTGACCACGGGCCCCTACAGGGAAGGGCTTCCATGCCCTCAACCCGTGGCCCCAAGAGAACCAGGCCGGACGCCTCGCGGTCTGGAGGAGGCACAAGCCCTCCTCACGTCCTCCTGGGCGTCCCGGCCGGGCTCCAGCCCCGGCCGGGGGCCACAATACATATACTTGTGTGTATGTTTGTATGTGTCTATATGTGTGTGTATAGCTTTGGTCACTGAGTGCAAGGGAAAAATAATAAAATATAGTCTATAAGTTATTAAACAGTAAAACATTAACGTTTTAAGAAGTACAGGTACATTGAGCACTGCTGGAGTGGTTGCGGGTAAACTACATTTTAAAGACTGTGTAACACAACAGGTAAGTAACTAACAGCAGCTAAAATGTATATGGATCATCTCTCGGTAGTAGATCCCTTTTGAAAGGCGCTACACGACGGCTGTGGTATAGAAATTACATTTTCTATGTGAACGCTCAAATTTGTGCCTCTGGTAATGTGCCTTACCGGCATTTAAAGAAAATTAGTTTTGTGTCCTCTGCAGTGTTAAGAGAGAAAGGCTTTGGTTTGGGATAAAAGGAAAAAGGTGTAAAGAAAGGAAAGTTGCCTTTTCTTTTATATAGTATAGAGAGATGTGTTCGCTGACGTTATGATCGCCTTTTGGGGACAGTCGCGTGGGTCTTGTGTAGACTGGTGAGACGTCCCTCCATTAATCGGCTGTGATGGCACTGTCAGTCCTCCACTCGTGTGTGTCTTCATAATCCGAGGTGAGGACCTCATAATCGTATCGTGCAAAAGAAAGTGTGAATCGCCTTAATATTATTTTGCCGTGGTGTAGAAAAGGGGTCCCGTGTTTGCACTTGTCTGGGCTATAGCGCAGGGGAGGATGAAAAAATTAAAAGTGCTCACTTTGACTTAAGGCAGAAGCGCAGTCAGCGTCTCAAAGGCCGGCACAGCTATGCACGCGCTGGCTGCTCGACTTTTGCAGGGCAGGAGACCCCAGTTTTGCAGACACGTTCATGATATCGAAAGTCTCAGCGCTCTTTGGAGGTCATTCATATATTATATATATATATATATATATCAAAATACCCGCCTAGCGGAGAAGTAGTGTGTTAAAGAAGTAATGAAAAAGAAAAGGAAACATTTTAATAATAACGTAACATGATTGACATTGTCATGAGTGTTGCTGTCATATATATGCCTGCCTAAATAAGTCACCCTCGCTTTGCTCTTACTTTATTTACCGCTCATTTAATCATGGCTAATGGCGGAAAAATTATAAAATGGAAGGAGGATGGCTTTACCAAAACAATTATTGATGGCGAATCGATTATTCATAAAGCTTGAATTGGTGATCTGTTTTTCTGTGTTAACCTCATATTTTTCATACTTCTTCTCAAACTAAGGTGGTGCGAGGGTAAAATGAATCGGGATGTGCTGATCAATGTAATCGGTGTACCAGGAAATCATGCATTGACAAAAGCTCCCTTTGCTTGTAATGCAAAGTGTGATTAAATGCATTATTTTTTAACGCGTTATGGAGCACATGCATCGAAGCTTCTCAGCTGTGCTTGTGCTAAGAAAAGGAAAGATTTTAAAAATAACGTAACACGATTGTCAATGTAACCTTTTGTAAGTAGTGCCTGGAGGATTCAGTGTGAGAAACTCTAGAGACAGCGTGTGTATTAACTTGTGGATTTTTCTGTGAGTATTTGGTGGCAGTCTGACGAAGTTGCTTCGGAAGACGGTGTTAGCTGCGGAGCTCAGCTCAGAGCGAAATGAGATGAATGGGAGGGAGATGATGGCGTGACTCCCCACCCGCCTTTAACTGTCAATCCCCACAAACACAGTCTCGAATTTGCATAAGCACACCCCTTCACCTACAATTTTAACTTAGTTACAAAGTGATCAAAACTCTTGTTTATATCCTGCGTCCTCTCATTAAACTTGTATCCCGCATTACCTGTGGGCATGTGAAACGCCAGCGGTAGCCTGTCTATGAACTTAATTTAAAGTTTAGGTTTACACCTTGCTTTCTTTCCGAGGTAGCAGCACTCATGAATATGGTAGTATATGTCACTCGCTCGCTTCTTATTGTTTCGCTGCCTTCTCAATTATATAATGCATGTTTTCTTAAGTGCTTTTTGGAGGTCTTCCTGGTTTTCTACGCACTGCGTTGACAGTCAGTTCATGTGATTACGTGGGAGGCGTGATGATGTCACACGAAACTCCGCCCCCCCACATCATTCCAGCTCAACTCCATTACAGTTAATGGAGAAAAATACCTTCCAGTTATGACCATTAGGCGTAGAATTTCGAAATGAAACCTGCCCAACTTTTGTAAGTAAGCTGTAAGGAATGAGCCTGCCAAATTTCAGCCTTCTACCTACACGGGAAGTTGGAGAATTAGTGAGTGAGTGAGTGAGTGAGTGAGTGAGTGAGTGAGTGAGTGAGTGAGTGAGGGCTTTGCCTTTTATTAGTATAGATTCTTGGTTCTGTTTTGTCAAGGTAAAGATACATTTTATGTTCTCTTAACTACGCACAGTGGGCATCACTGTTGGAGTTATGTCAACACCCCTCAAATCTACACCAAGCAATATTTTGCTTATTTTCCTACTTTTGCTTCTGCAGTTCTGTTTCTTCTGTGGCTATGTTTTGGCATGGCTTTTTATAACTGACATATGTGTGCTCAAAAAATAGATTATTTTTCCTAAACATTCCTATACCCATAATGGTTTCTGTTGTTGGGTTACTGAGTCTATTACATTCTTTGTTATTATTTTACATAGTCTATAGTCATGATGAACAGCACACATTAGAATTTTCTTGTGTTTTATACACAGCACTAAATCTGAACTGAGCTGATTATACTGCATTATATTTTTAATAAAAGATTTTTGAAAAAGCCATTCTGACTTTCTATGGTATGTTGTACGAACACACGATAAAAAGACTACTCAGAAAATGAAAAAGAGTTGAACCATGATAAAAAAGACTGAAGACCTACAAACCAATTATCAAAATTTTTAATACTTAGCATATAATAAAAGCAGTACAGTAATCCCTCGCTATATCGCGCTTCGACTTTCGCAGCTTCATTCTATCGCGGATTTTATATATAAGCATATCTAAATATATAACGTAGATTTTTCGCTGCTTCGTGAGTTTCTGCGGACAATGGGTTTTTTTACTTCTGGTACATGCTTCCTCTGTTGGTTTGCCCAGTTGATTTCATACAAGGGACGCTATCAGATGGCTGAGAAGCTACCCAATCATAGCACGCAGTTAAGTTCCTGTTAGCTGATTGGCTCAGCGACGGAGCGCCGAATTTGATTCCGCTGCGTTAACCAGGAAGTCTTGTCTCGCTCATTCAGCATCAAAGTGTTTCGCTGTGTAAAGAGTTAACTTTTGTGCTCTTTTGTGTTTATCTTTGTGCATAGTCAAGCCCTTTGTTATGGCTCCACAATGATCTGCTACTGCTTCAGGGGCCATGCCCAAGTGCCGACGGAAGATGCTAACGATTACCGAAAAGGTAAAAGTTTTGGATATATTGAAGGAAGGGAACAGCTACACTGCTGTAGGACGCCATTACGGCATTAATGAGTCCATGATTCTTTTTATTTAAAAAGGAGGAAAAGAATATAAGACCTACAGCTGCAGTGTTGTTTAACCAGGGTGCAAAACGAGTTGTGAGTGGATGTAATAAGGTGGTAGTCCGGATGGAATCTGCTTTAGGGATTTGGATTGATGACTGCCGGAAGAAGAACAATGGTGGTGCTACACAGTCGCCTGAAGAGGCTCCTTTCGAAGAGCTGCAATGCTCCCCTTTGTTGTGCAGTTAAATTAAACTCATCATTATCGGACAAGTCGTCATGTCATTGTTGGTGAGTAACCATAATCAATTTTCTACGCACAGTACTAGGTACATGTACTTACGTTTAGTGTCACTGTACACACATTTTGCTGTATATAATTTTTCGTGCATTGTACATTGTGGAATATGGCCGGCCATTCATCCCGGCCAATACCCCCAGGCCGCCCGGTGGAGCCCTCCCTGCAGCATGGAGGTTCCCCGAATGCCAGCAGGGAATTATGGACATTGGAGTTTTCCTTTGCAGCCCTGCTGGATACCACAGGAGCCTCTAGAAGGTGCTGCAGGGAGGAACAGTGTTTATTTACCCTACACCCCGGAAGTACGTCAGAGTCACATGGACAAGGGGAATGACATGCTTCCGGGGTGAAGAAAGGACTTGTGATCTGACCCGGAAGTGATAGGAGATCACATGGACTGGGGATTGGAACATTTCCGGGTCAGGGAGGATAAAAGGATTGTGGCATCTCCCAGACGGCGAGCTGAGCTGGGTGGA